>NC_071645.1:6762708-6777708 GCF_014839835.1 Dryobates pubescens | reverse complement strand
AGTCTCCTCTCCTTGAGTCGAGTCTCCTCTCCTTGAGTCTCCTCTCCTTGAGTCTCCTCTCCTCTCCTTGAGTCTCCTCTCCTTGAGTCTCCTCTCCTCTCCTTGAGTCTCCTTGAGTCTCCTCTCTTCTCCTTGAGTCTCCTCCCCTTGAGTCTCTTCTCCTTGAGTCTCCTTGAGTCTCCTCTCCTCTCCTTGAGTCTCCTCTCCTCTCCTTGAGTCTCCTCTCCTTGAGTCTCCTCTCCTCTCCTTGAGTCTCCTCCCCTTGAGTCTCCTCTCCTTGAGTCTCCTCTCCTCTCCTTGAGTCTCCTCTCCTTGAGTCTCCTGCTTGTGTGGGTGCTGGGCAAGCTTGCTGCTGCTGGTGGCTTGTGGACAAAGTGCTTCTCTAGCAGAGCTTTGGCAGTGGCAGCAGCTTTGGGGGACTGCAGCGGCCCTGGTGGGAGCTGCTCACTGGTGTTCAGACCAACCAATGAACACACATAGAGCCCTTGGTGCTCTGGCAGCACCCCCAGACCCACCACTGGAGCTCTTAGTGCTGCCTGGAGACTGTGAGTAGTTGTGAGGACATACTGCAGCCATGAGCTACTGCTCTTGTTTCCTCCTGCATCTACTGCAAACACCTGCAGCAGACCCCAGGTAAGACATCTCTGAGAGTCACAGATTGCATGGTGCTGGAAGGGACCCTCCAAGGTCATCTTGTCCAACCCCCCAGCAGGCAGCAGGGATACCTCCAACTGGAGCAAGCTGTGCAGGGCCACATCAAGCCTGACCTTGAGTGTCTCCAGCGGTGGGGCCTCAAGCACATCTCTGCACAACCTGTTCCAGTGTTTCACCACCCTCACTGTGCAGAGCTTCCTCCTGAGGGCCAGCCTAAACCTCCCCTGACCCACTTCCAAACCATTGCCTCTCATCCCCACAGCCCTTCTGAACAGTCCTTCCTCAGCCTTCCTGCAGGTCCCCTCCAGGTACTGCTTGAAGGTCTCCCTGGAGCCTTCTCTTCTCCAGGCTCAACAGCTCCAACTCCCTCAACCTGTTTCCATAGGAGACTTTCCCCAGCCCTCTGATCACCTTTGTGGCCTCCTCTGGACCTTCTCCAGCAGCTCCACCTCCTTCTTGTGTTGGGAAGAACTGCAGCCTCCACCATCTGAAGGCTTTTTAGCTGGCTGAACCTAAATGCTGAGCCATGCCTCCTCCAGTGTCTCACTCCCCTGCAGATCCCCTCAGCTGCTGGCCAGAGCCTTCCTCCTGAACTCCTTTACCCTTCCATCTTCCAATGCCCTCAGCTGCTGGCCAGAGCCTTCCTCCTGAACTCCTTTACCCTTCCATCTTCCAATGCCCTCAGCTGCTGGCCAGAGCCTTCCTCCTGAACTCCTTTACCCTTCCATCTTCCAAGGGAAGGTTAAACCAGAATGGAATTTGCATGAATCTGAACACACAGTGCCTGGGACTCTCCTGGGACCTTGCTCTCTATTGAACCTATTTTTACTCATCCATCAGAAAGTATTAATTCTCCCCTTTTGCACTGCTCTCTGCCTGGATAATTTTTTCTCCCCCCTCCCTCCCCCTCCTCTCCTCTCCTTTTATTTCTTCCATTATCTCTGAAAGCACTGAGGAACCCCAAACCCCTTCTGCTCCAGCCACAGGATGAGAAAGTTGTTGGTTTATTTCCCCCTCCAGCTCTTCTCAATGCATCATTTAGCAGACCTCCTCTAACACGTTCTGAAAAGCCTCTCTCAACCCAGGTGGAGAGCAGGGAGGAGGAGGATCTGTTGGGACTGAGGAGCAGAAATCCATCTAGGCTCTAAAGAGCTCAAGGTCAGCTCGGGCTGGCGTGGTGGTTTGGCTCTGGCTTTGGAGGCCAGGTGCCCACCAAAGCTGCTCTATCACTCCTCCTCTTCAGTGAACAGGGGAAGAAGGGAAAGAAAACAGAAGGCAGGAATAGGATAGGAGCAATTTAAGAACACTAAGGAGCAAACAGCAAGAGACCACATGGAAGCAAAAAGGCAGAGTGAGAGCTGTTAGCCTCTACTGCCCAGCAGCAGGACGGCGGTCGGCCTCGGGCAGCAGGGCTGGGTGGTTGCTTGGGAGGATAAATGCCATGGGCCAATCCCCACACTTCACAGTCTCACAGCATCACAGTATAACCAAGGTTGGAAGAGACCCCAAGGATCATCAAGCCCAACCTGTCACCACAGACCTCACGACTAGACCATGGCACCAAGTGCCACATCCAATCTCCCCTTGAACACCTCCAGGGACGGGGACTCCACCACCTCCCTGGGCAGCACATCCCAATGCCGAACGACTCGCTCGGTGAAGAACTTTCTCCTCACCTCCAGCCTAAACCTCCCCTGGCACAGCTTGAGACTGTGTCCCCTTGTTCTGGTGCTGGGTGCCTGGGAGAAGAGACCAACCCCTTCCTGTCTACAACCACCTTTCAGGTAGTTGTAGAGGGCAATGAGGTCACCTCTGATCCTTCTCTTCTGCAGGCTAAGCAACCCCAGCTCCCTCAGCCTCTCCTCACAGGGCTGTGCTCAAGGCCTGTCCCCAGCCTTGTTGCCCTTCTCTGCACACCTTCAAGTGTCTCAATGTCCTTCTTAAACTGAGGGGCCCAGAACTGGACACAGGACTCAAGGTGTGGCCTAACCAATGCAGAGCACAGGGGCACAATGACCTCCCTGCTCCTGCTGGCCACACTATTCCTAATGCAGGCCAGGATGCCATTGGCCCTCTTGGCCACCTGGGCACACTGCTGGCTCATGTTTAGGTGGCTGTCAATCAGCACCCCCAGGTCCCTCTCTGTTTGGCAGCTCTCAGCCACTCTGCCCCCAGCCTGTAGCTCTGCATGGGGTTGCCATGGCCATTCTTATACCTGAGCTGACCTCATGTGGTATGGAAGACCTCTTTGGCCAGTCTGAGGCAGCTGGCTCAGCCTTGTCCCCTCCCAAGGTTTTGCCCAGCCCTCAATGTGCTCTTGGGGCAGGGAAATGTTGAAAGGCCCCAGCCTGGGTGCTGGCTTCAGCCAGAGCCAAAGCACTGCTGTGTTATCAACTACTGCTGCAAAAAACCCACAGCACTGGAAAGATGCTGTGAGGAGAAGTAACTCCAGCTCAGTTCAAGCCAAGACAATCTCCACCCCTTATTCCACACCATTTGCATCATGCTCAGGTCACAGTCTCACAGTATCACTAAGGTTGGAAGAGACCTCGAGGATCATCGAGTCCACAGACCTCAGGACTAGAAGGTTCTGCACCTTTCAATACATTTCACCATCTCATTGGACTCCTACACCAAAACAGCAGAAGGAAAACTTCTTGCCTCCATTCACAACCTGATCTGCATACTGAAACTAGCTCAGTTTAGGAAGGAGGTTGACTTGCTGGAGTGTGTCCAGAGAAGGGCAACAAAGTTGGTGAAGGGGCTTGGAGCACAGCCCTGGGAGGAGAGGCTGAGGGAGCTGGGGTTGCTTAGCCTGCAGAAGAGGAGGCTCAGGGGTGACCTGATTGCTCTCTACAACTACCTGAAGGGAGGTTGTAGCCAGGCAGAGGTTGGTCTCTTCTCCCAGGCAAGCAGCACCAGAACAAGAGGACACAGTCTCAGGCTGCACCAGGGGAGGTGTGGTGGTGAGAGAAGGCCCAGCTCTCCCTCCCCCACAAAGAAAGAAACCATGGCTCAGCCTCCTCTTCTCCACACTGAACACCCCCAGCTCCCTCAGCTGCTCCTCCCCAGCCCCATTCTCCAGACCCTTCCCCAGCTTTCTTGCCCTTCTCTGGCCCTGCTCCAGCCTCTCAGTTGGAGTGGGGAGCCCCAAACTGAATTCAGCATCCAAGGAGTGAGTCCTTAGCCATTGGGATGTGCTGCCCAGGGAGGTGGTGGAGTCCCCATCCCTGGAGGTGTTCAAGAGGGGCTTGGATGTGGCACTTGGAGCCATGGTCTAGTCATGAGCTCTGTGGTGCCAGGTTGGACTCGATGATCTTTGAGGTCTCTTCCAACCTTGGTGAGACTGTGAGACTGTGATTAACCAGCCAAGGGGCTCCTGCTAAATGTGCTGGAAAGGACAGCCACAGATTTCTGAGGACTTCATTCAGTGAACTGTTGCTTGGAAAAGCTCTTCCAGATCCCCCCATGGAGCAGGGGCTGGAGGAAATGTGGTTTCCAAAAGGAGGACAGCAGGCTGGTTGTTAATGATTTCAAGACAGCAAGGGAAGGCACATCAGGAGCTTGGCCATAAGGGTGGGAAGGGGGGGAGGAAAAAAGAGAGGAGGTTGGTGTATTGCTCATTAGTGGCTTGCTAAAATTAACTCCATTGCTGTGTTTGCTTTCATTGCAAACCTGCCATTTAATTGCAATTACCACTGAGCTGGGAAGAAGGAGCCCTGCTTCGTGCCACAGGTTGGCAGCAGCAGGAAAGAAGCCAGAGCTGAGGCGTGTGAGCTGCAGCTTTAGGCGATGTCTCAGCCCAGCCTGGCTTTGAACACCTCCAGGAGAGGCAATCCACAGCCTCCCTGGGCAGCCTGTGCCAGGCTCTCCCCACCCTCACCCTCAAGAATGTCTTCCTCATCTCCAGTCTCAGTCCCCCCCCCCCTCAGCAGGGATGTCTCCAACTAGATGAAGTCTGAATGCCTCCACAGATGGAGCCTTGACCACTTCCCTGGGCAACCTGTTCCAGAGTTTCCCCACCCTCACTGTGCAGAGCTTCCTCCTGATGGCCAACCTAAATCTGCCCTGCTCCAGTTTCAAACCACTGCCTCTCATCCTATCCCTCCAAGCCCTTGGAAACAGCCCTTCCCCAGCCTTCCTGTAGGTCCCTTTCAGGTACTGGAAGGCAGCTCTAAGGTCCCCCTGGAGTCTTCTCCAGGCTGAACAGCCCTAACACCCTGAAATGCCTTTCTAAGATCTCCAGCTTCAATCCATTCCCTCTCATCCTATCTCATGCCAGGGACAGTTTGGGCTAAAGGCATCAGGGTTTTAGGCAGCTGCTTCTTTCCCAGTGAAGCCCAAGAGGGTTTCAGGAGTCTGTTCACAGGCTGAAGACAAGGAGTTAGCTCTCTGTACTTCTGGGCTTCTCTGAGACCTCCAAGGAGGTCCACTACTCATTTCAGCAAGTTCAGAAGAAGGGCTGAGGGGAGATCTGAGCAGTGCTGATCAATACTCCAGGGGTGGGTGTCAGGGGGATGGGGCCAGGCTCTGTTCAGTGGTGCCCAGTGACAGGATAAAGGGCAATGGGCACAGGCTTGGCCATAAGAAGAAGTTCCATTTAAAGATGAGGAGGAACTGCTTGGATTGAAGAGAGAGAGAGCCCTGGAGCAGCCTGGCTTTGCCATGCTGATGCTTTGGGGATGATTTGTTTCTTTCCCAAGGGATCCCAGCACTCATTTCACAGGTATGGGCAGGAAGTTTGAATTGAAAGAGGAAGGAAAACAGAGGACCTGATCCAGAGGGTGGCAAAATCATCAACTGCTGTGCTCAGGTTTTCTTTCAGCCTTGGGTTTAGCCCAAACCCCTGCAAAATGACCTCTGCTCCACTCTGCTGAGGCCACACCTGAAGTACTGCATCCTGCTCTGGAGCCTCTGTGCCAGGAAGGCTCTGGAGGGGCTGGAAGGTGTCCAGAGCAGGGCCAGGAGGAGGAGCAGAGGGCTGGAGCTGCTCTGCTCTGCAGACAGCCTGAGAGAGTTGGGGTTGTGCAGGCTGCAGAGGAGAAGGCTCCCAGGAGACCTTCTGGTGGCCTTCCAGGAGCTGCAGGGGGCTGCAAGCAAGCTGGGGAGGGACTTTGGAGGGTGTCAGGGAGGGATAGGAGTGGGGGGGATTGAGCAGAAGTAGAAGTGGGGAGACTGAGATTGGCTGTGAGGAAGAAGTTGCTGCCCAGAAGGGTGGTGAGAGCCTGGCACAGGCTGCCCAGGGAAGTGGTGGAAGCCTCCTGCCTGGAGGTGTTTGCAGCCAGGCTGGAGGTGGCTGTGAGCAACCTGCTGTGGTGTGAGGTGTCCCTGCCCATGGCAGGGGGTTGGAGCTGGCTGAGCCTTGAGGTCCCTTCCAACCCTGCCAGTTCTGTGAGTCTATGAAATTTCATTTCTGTGAGAACAAAGAAAAGAAGTAAATGAGCAGTGGGAGGTTTGACTTCTTTCCTCCCCATTCTTGCCTTTTCTTTGATGCTCCTTTTCTCTTTCACAGGCTATTGATTCTCCCCTTGTCTTTTATTTACTGCCAGCTCTCTCGTTGTCTCAGGGCTCCTGTGCTGGAGTGCTGGACTGGTTTCTGCCTGCACCACCCTCCCCTCTGCATTCACTGCCTCAGAACAAAGGCTTAGCTGCTCCCTGGGAAGGTGGCTGGCAGTTGGCTACTTGCAGTTTGGTTTTGTAATGCAGAGGGAAGAAACAAAAAAAGGGAGGAGCTGGAATGTTATTCCAGCACTGGGGAGCATTGTGCTTGCCTGCAGCCAGCCAGCCCATTCAGACAGTGATTGACAGAAGCACAGAATGGGTTGGGTTAAAAGGGACCTTAAAGCTCAGCCAGTTCCAACCCCTCCCTGCCATGGGCAGGGACACCTCCCACCAGCCCAGCTTGCTCAAGGCCTCATCCAGCCTGGCCTTGAGCACCTCCAGGGAGGGAATATCCACAGCCTCCCTGGGCAACCTGTGCCAGAGTCTCCCCAGCCTCACTCTAAAGAATTTCTTCCTCATCTCCAGTCTCAATCTCCCCTCTGCCAGCTTCAGTCCATTTCCTCTCATCCTATCTGTGGTGCTTTGAGCCTTAACTGTGAGTTAAGAGCTCAGATGGGGGCAGGGCTGAGAGTCTCTCCCCCACTCCTCCCTCCCATCAGAGGGGGAAGAAAAAGGAAAGGGTCAAATCCACCAAACAATAATTTGGAGTCAGCCTGGAAGCAGAGAGGTAAAGAGTTGTCTTTAAACAATAGACATATAACAAATAACAGGTAAGGGTCACAAGGGCAAGGAACAAGGATGGGTGGGAGGGGGACAAAGAAGAAGAATACAAAACCAGGCTCTCTCTGAAGAGGCTCAGAAACAGCAGGGAGAAGGATCAGCAGAGGAGCAGGAAGGCAGCTGCAGTAGCTCTCATCCAGGAGAGGCAGGAGCCAAAAGGAGAGCTAATAGCTGCAATGCCCTTCTTATCCCCTCACTGGACAGGGAGGGGGGAGTGGAACAGACTCAGCTTCCCAGGGGGGAAACACCCTGCAGGGAGGGCAAAGCACCCACAAGCCCTCCCCCCCTGCTTTGGTTTTGTTTTCAGCATGGGGGTTAACCCCCCCCCACTCTCTCATGCCAGGGACAGTTTGGGCTAAAGGCATCAGGACTTTGTGCAGCTTCTTTTCTTTTCCAGTGAAGCCCAAGAGGATTTCAGAAGTCTGTTCACAGGCTGAAGACAAGGAGTTAGCCCTCTGTACTTCTGGGCTTCTCTGAGAGCTTCAAGGAGGTCCACTGCTCATTTCAGCAAGTTCAGAGGAAGGGCTGAGGGGGGATCTGAGCAGTGCCACAGCCAGCTGGCAGCCAGGCACCAGTGGTGTCCCCCAGGGATCAGTGCTGGGCCCCATGCTCTTTAATGTCTTTATCAATGACCTGGACGGGGGGATTGAGTCCATCAGCAGGAAGTTTGCAGGTGACACCAAGCTGGGGGCAGGAGTTGAGCTGTTAAAGGGTGGAAGGGCTCTGCAGAGGGACCTTGCCAGGCTGGGCAGATGGGCAGAGGCCCATGAGGGTGGTGAGAGCCTGGCACAGGTTGCCCAGGGAGGTGGTGGAAGCCTCCTGCCTGGAGGTGTTTGCAGCCAGGCTGGAGGTGGCTGTGAGCAACCTGCTGTGGTGTGAGGTGTCCCTGCCCATGGCAGGGGGGGGGGCTGGGGCTGGCTGAGCCTTGAGGTCCCTTCCAACCCTGACTCTTCTGTGATTCTCCAGGAGGAGAGAAATGGCAGAGGAGGCGCTGATGGACGCAGGTCAGCCTTTAATGCTCTGGTCTGTCTCTTTGGGCTCCTTAGGAACAGTTATGGCTGCAGTTTGAGATGGAGATTGCACTCCCAGCTGAAAGCAGATGTTCTCTGAAGGCAGTTAGCCACCAGCAATAAAATGCTAAGCGTTTGGGAAAGGCAGCAATTCAGCCACGGGGCTTTTGTCATTCCCCTGCCTCAGTCACTGCCCCTCCAGTGGCACTGAAGAATGGGAGCAGCTCCTATGGAGGCAGAGAACGGGAGATGGCTGTCAGAATAATAACTAAAAGGAAGTGGCTGAGCCCATTGTAATTAAAGCTGTGAGTGAAGCACTTATCTGAGCCTCATGGAGGGCTCCAGCGCTCTGCTTCTCGCAGTTGATGTTTGGTGTCAGCCAGCGCCGTCCGGGCAGAGGCGGTTCACGGAGTGGGACAAGGCTGGGGCTGCTTCTGGGAACTGCAGCAGCAGCAGAGCTGGCTGCCAGGAGTGATGCAGCCCCTCACACCAATTAGTGCTGCCATGTGGGGCAGCCATAAATATCACATGAACTGGGCTGGGGGCTGGGGGAGGGCAGGGGGGAAGGGGGAGGGTTTGATTACCTGCTCACACAGGGATGTGCTCAGGTAGCGTGGAGCTAGGAGAGCGGTGGAGACAGCCTGCCAAAGCTCTGCCAGAGGGGGAGGAAGAGCATTGATTAATTGGCACAGCTCAGGGGGTAGAGAAGCTGAGGAATGGGGCAGGAGGGAATGGCTGTGTGAGCTGTTGCTTCTCTGCTTAGCCAGAGGCAGAAACAGCAGGGTGGAAACACGCTGGGTTTTGCTCTAACCCTTATCAAATTGTAGATAGCCATTTTCAATTGGGAAAGCTCAGCTTATCTAGCTTGTGCCCTGAGAGTGCTGAGCAGTTTCTCCTTGTGCTCCTAGGGCTCCACAAAAGAGCCACAAATGAGCTTCAAGACCAGAGTGGTGCTCATGGCTGGAATGTGTCCAGAGGAGGGCAACAAAGCTGGGGAGGGGTCTGGAGCACAGCCCTGGGAGGAGAGGCTGAGGGAGCTGGGGTTGCTTAGCCTGCAGAAGAGGAGGCTCAGGGGAGACCTTCTTGCTGTCTACAGCTACCTGAAGGGAGGTTGGGGCCAGGCAGAGGTTGGTCTCTTCTGCCAGGCAAGCAGCACCAGAACAAGAGGACACAGTCTCAAGCTGTGCCAGGAGAAGTTTAAGCTGGAGGTGAGGAGCACGTTCTTCCCAGCAAGACTAATGGACCATTGGGATGTGCTGCCCAGGGAGGTGGTGGAGTCCCCATCCCTGGAGGTGTTCAAGAGGGGATTGGACGTGGCACTTGGAGCCATGGTGTAGTCATGAGGTCTGTGGTGACAGCTTGGACTTGATGCTCTTTGAGGTCTTTTCTAACCTTGGTGATTCTGTGATACAGTGATACTGTAAAACCAAAATCCAACCAAAACCAAAACCAAACAAAACCAAAATCTATTCCAAAAACCAAATTAAACCAACCCCAAACCCAAACCAAACCAAAAGGAAATCCAACCCTTACCCCAAACCAAACTACAATAAAATCCAAACCAAAGCAAAATCCAAACCAAAGCAAAAAAAAAAACCCAAGTGGAACCAAACCCCCAAAGCTGTCCCCCAAACCTCAACCAAATCAGCAAACCAAAACCCAATCCAAGCCAAAACCAAACCAAACCAAACCATTTATAGTTATAAGTGGAGCTGTGAACCCAATCAGTGTTTGCATGCAGCAGTGTGCTGAAAGGCAGCAAGCAGACTGTAGGGGAAAGCAGCATTCTCCTTACTTCCCCAGGGGGTGGAAGGGAAACCAGAGAAGGAAATCTGTGTTTCAGGTCAAATGAAACATTGATTTGCTTGGGGGGGAGGGGGGGAGGAGGTTGCCCATTCTGTTCAAATAGAGGATCTTGGGCATTGGGGAAGGGGGGTGAAGAATTAGTTTGGGGGGGGGGGAAAGAAGAAGAAAAGGCTGAAAATGTTTCTTTTTATGCCCCTTCTAATTTCTTTTCTCCAGCTGAAGGCACTCAGGTATTTGTGTCACGTGCCTGGGTCCCTCTGCTCCTGTCTATCAATAAAGCCTTCACCAGCACCACCTCCTCTTGTCTATTAAGGATGTTTTCTCCAAGGACTAGTGGCTGTGTAGTGCCAGCAGAGGTTATTTCGCTCCTTTCTGAGAGCCTGCAGAAGGGAAGGAGGCTCCCAGGCTTCAGAGTGCTGCCAAAGCCTCAGCCAGAGTCAAAAGGCACAAACGATGTCTGTCCCCCACTGCGCCTCCCGCTGCAAGACCTGAGAGCAGCTGGAGCTGAGAGTGCTTGGATCCTTAGCAGAGCTGAAGGGGATTCTCTCCTCTTGCTGTGCAGGTCCAGGTGCCACTCCTTGGGTTTTTCTGCACTAGCTGGATGCTGCTCTTGAAGGACACAAGCCCTCCGTGGAGAGGCTGAGGGAGCTGGGGTTGCTTAGCCTGCAGAAGAGGAGGCTCAGGGGAGACCTTCTTGCTCTCTGCAACTCCCTGAAGGGAGGTGGTAGCCAGGTAGGGGTTGGTCTCTTCTCCCAGGCAAGCAGCACCACAACAAGAGGACACAGTCTCAAGCTGTGCCAGGGGAGGTTTAGGCTGGAGGTGAGGAAGAAGTGCTTCCCAGCAAGAGAGATTGGCCATTGGGATGTGCTGCCCAGGGAGGTGGTGGAGTCCCCATCACAGGAGGTGTTTAGGAAGAGACTTGATGGGGGGCTTGGTGCCATGGTTGAGTTGATCAGATGGTGCTGGCTGCTAGGTTGGACTTGATGATCTCTGAGGTCTTTTCCGACCTGGTTAATTCTATTCCATTCCATTCCATTCCATTCCATTCCATTCTCAGAGAAAGGACAAAAAGCTGGGGAAGGGTCTGGAGAAGAGGGCTGGGGAGGAGCAGCTGAGGGAGCTGAGGGTGTTCAGCCTGGAGAAAAAGAGGATGAGGGGAGACCTCCTTGCTCTCTACAGCTCCCTGAAGGGTGGGGGTTGGGCTTTTCTCCCTAGCATCAGGTGATAGAAGGAGAGGAAATGGCCTGAAATTGTGCCAGGGGAGGGTTAGGTTGGAGATGAGGAAGAATTTCTTTGCTGCCAGAGAGGTTAGGGATTGGCAGAGGCTGCTCAGGGAGGTGGTGGAGTCCCCATGCCTGAAGGTGCTGAAGAAACCTGTGGCCATGGCACTTGGGGCCATGGTTTAATGGCCATGGTGGGGTTGGGTTGAAGGTTGGACTGGATGATCCTGGAGGCCTTTTCCAACCAAAACTGTTCTGTGAGTGTGCCCCAGAGTGAAATGAGTCAGGAGGTGGTGCTCATGTCCCCCAGAAGATGAGTTCTGTGTGCTTCAGCTTTGAGTTCAATCAGCCTGATGCAGGCAGTGTCACTATGGAGATGACTGCTGAAGGGCAGCACTGGGTCAGAGAGGCACTGGGAAGCAAAGAGCTGCTGGAGAGGGACTCCAAGACTCCATCCTGGCATTTCCCACCTCTGTGGGTGGTTTAAGCCCACAGCTGCTGTGTGGGTGCCCTCTCTGGCAGCAGAAGAAGGGCTGGGCAGCACCTCAGGCCAGGTCCCTGAGCACCAGCAGAGGAAGTGATCCAACCCCTCTGGTACCAGCTGGCTTTGATGTGGTTCTGCAGTCAGCTCTCCCTGGGTCTCTGGAGCGAGGCATTGCTTCAGCAGCACAAACTGCTGCCCTCTGCAGAAAATTAATAAGGAGGCTTTGGATTGCACCCTGCATCTGACCTAAGCAGCTAAATAGGTTACTCTCAGTCTCAAGCATTGCCCCAGTTTGCCTTTTAATGGGCAATTCCTCTGCTTAATTTGCAGAGCAAGCAAAAAGCTATGCTATAAAAATTTATCAGCTGCAGTTGACTCTCATTTAGAGTTTGGGAGCAGGAGGCTTTGTCATAAGGGGGGGAAAGAGCCTCCAAATGTTCATTTCCCAGCCTTGGTTTCCCTCTGTTTGTGCTCACCCTGCACCTGCAGAAATCCAGGCACTGAGACTGGATGGGGTGCTTGGTGCCATGGTTGAGTTAATTAGGTGGTGCTGGGTGAGAGGTTGGACTGGATGATCTCAAAGGTCTTTTCCAACCTGGTTGATTCTATTCCATTCCATCCCATCCCATCCTATCCTATCCTATTCCATTCCAGTCTAGTCTAGTCCATTCCATTCCATTCTATTCCATTCCAGTCTAGTCTAGTCTATTCCATTCCATTCCATTCCATCCCATCCCATTCCATTCCATCCCATCCCATCCCATCCTATCCTATCCTATCCTATCCTATCCTATTCCATTCCATTCCATTCCATTCCATTCCATTCCATTCCAGTCCATTCTATTCCAGTCTAGTCTAGTCTAGACCATTCCATTCCATTCTATTCCATTCCAGTCTAGTCTAGTCTATTCCATTCCATTCCATCCCATCCCATCCCATCCTATCCTATCCTATCCTATCCTATTCCATTCCATTCCATTCCATTCCAGTCTAGTCCATTCTATTCCAGTCTAGTCTAGTCTAGACCATTCCATTCCATTCTATTCCATTCCAGTCTAGTCTATCCTATCCTATCCTATCCTATCCTATCCTATCCTATCCTATCCTATCCTATCCTATCCTATCCTATTCCATTCTAGTCTAGTCTATTCCATTCCATTCCATCCCATCCCATCCCATCCCATCCTATCCTATCCTATCCTGTCCTATCCTATCCTATCCTATCCTATTCCATTCCATTCCATTCCATTCCATTCCATTCCAGTTTAGTCCATTCTATTCCAGTCTAGTCTAGTCTAGACCATTCCATTCCATTCTATTCCATTCCAGTCTAGTCTAGTCTATCCTATCCTATCCTATCCTATCCTATTCCATTCCAGTCTAGTCTAGTCCATTCCATTCCATTCTAGTCTAGTCCATTCCATTCCATTCCATTCTATTCCATTCCAGTCTAATCTATTCCATCCTATCCTATCCTATCCTATCCTATCCTATCCTATCCTATCCTATCCTATCCTATCCTATCCTATCCTATCCCATTCCATTCCATCCTATCCTATCCTATCCTATCCTATCCTATCCTATCCTATCCTATCCTATCCTTCTCTCCCCTGGCCCTTTCTGCTGCAGTTTACATTGCTTGGCCAAGCCTTGGCAGGGCAGGAGAGGAAACATTCTCAGTGGCAGAGCAGGGCTGGCTCTGACCTTTCCTCTCAGCTGCTGCCAGCAGCTGCTGTGCTGTTTACTCAAGTCCCTGCCAAGCCATCCTGCCCTTTTCTACAGCCTGAGGCTGGGTCATCAGGGATGGAGCTCCTGTCTGTGGATGCAAGCAGATGTTTGGAGGCAGAAGGTGACAGCAGTGCAACAGATGGATAGCATCAGCACAGCCTGCTGCACTCCCTGGTGATGGGCTGCAAGGTGCCACACTGTGCCTGCTGGCAAAGAAATCAAGGTCCAAGACTTGATATCACTGAGACCCCACAGAGAGGCAGAGCTGTGAGCCTGGGGTGATGTGGGTAAGAAATGAGGAAGCACCAATGAAGAGTTAGCAACCTGCCACCTTCTGCTTTTGACACACAGTCTGCTGTGCTGGCTTGAGTTGCATGGCAGGGACTGTGCTGTGGGAGCTGCCCCAGCCTTCCTTGCTGAGGGTAATCCTTGCCTTGGAGAACTCCCATCCCAGAAAAAACCAGGTAGGGAGTGTTGGAAAAGGGGAGGGAGGCAGAGGTCAAGAAGAAAACCTGCTTAGAATCAGAGAATCAGTAAGGTTGGAAAAGACCTCAGAGATCATCAAGTCCAGCCTAGCACCCAACACCTCCTGACAACCAAACCATGGCTCCTAGGGCCACATCCAAGCCCCTCTTGGACACCTCCAGGCAGGGTGACTCCACCACCTCCCTGGGCAGCACATCCCAATGGCCAATTCCTCTCTCTGGGAATTCTATTCTATTCTGTTCTCACCTCCAGCCTGAACCTCCCCTGGCACAGCTGGAGACTGTGTCCTCTTGTTCTGCTGCTGGGTGCCTGGGAGAAGAGCCCAACCCCCACCTGGGTCCAACCTCCCTTCAGGCAGTTGCAGAGAGCAAGAAGGTCTCCCCTGAGCCTCCTCTTCTGCAGGCTAAGCAACCCCAGCTCCCTCAGCCTCTCCTCCCAGGGCTGTGCTCCAGACCCCTCCCCAGCCTCCTTGCCCTTCTCTGGACACCTTCAAGTCTCTCAATGTCCTTCTTGAGCTGAGGAGCCCAGAGCTGGACACAGGACTCCAGGGGTGGCCTCAGCAGTGCTGAGCACAGGGATGGTTCTAGGATCTCTGCTTTTTCTGGAGGCTCCACAGAGCAGCTCTGCCTGGGGAACACAAGGCATGAATGCAGCTTCTGCCACCTTCTTGGCAGCTTGGTTGCCATCTCTTGAGGCCAGGCAGTCTGTTCCTTTTGGAGCATCCAGTGCATAACTGGTAATGAGGAATTCCTTCAGCTGCCCTTGCTGTGCCAATGCAGGAGCAGCACCTGGTGTTGGCTCCAGTGTGGGATGTCTGGGAGCAGCACTGCTTGGACTGACACAGGACCCAGGATCAGACTCTTGGGCTGACACAGGACCCAGGATCACACTCTTGGACTGGTACAGGGACCAGGATCAGACTCTTGGACTGACACAGGGACCAGGATCAGACTCTTGGGCTGACACAGGACCCAGGATCAGACTCTTGGGCTGACACAGGACCCAGGATCAGACCCTTGGACTGACACAGGACCCAGGATCAGACTCTTGGGCTGACACAGGACCCAGGATCAGACCCTTGGGCTGACACAGGACCCAGGACCAGGCTCTGGTGGTGGTAGCCACCCTCACCTAGAGGAGCTGAGCTGCCTGAGGGAGTCACAGGTCAGCACTTCTGCCTTCCATGGAGGGCTATTATCAGCCAGGCTGAGACTGCAGCTGGGGTCTGTGCATGTGGCACATCTGGATGTGCTTGAGCTATCTTTGTGCTGGAGAGCTTAGGCACCAAAACATCAAATGTGCAGCAGCACAGCCCTAGCACAGTCAGCAC
>NC_071645.1:6756088-6762608 GCF_014839835.1 Dryobates pubescens | reverse complement strand
AGGCCAGGAGATAAAAGTCTGCTTCCTCTCTGCTGGGCTGGCTGCACTTGGGGCACACCAAGCCCATGAGCACTCCAGGCTGGGGGCAGAGTGGCTGGAAACTGCCTGGCACAAAAGTGCCTTGGGGTGTTGGGTGTCATCTGGCTGAAGATGAGCCAGGGGGTGCCCAGGTGGCCAAGAAGGTCACCAGCAGCCTGGCCTGGATCAGCAATGGTGTGGCCAGCAGGGGTAGGGAAGTGATGGTGTCCCTGGACTGGGCACTGCTGAGGCCATACCTTGAATTCTGGGTTCAGTTCTGGGCTCCTCACTCCAAGAAGGACATTGAGAGGCTGGAGCAGGTCCAGAGAATGGCAACAGAGCTGGGGAAGTATCTGGAGAACAGGGCTGGGGAGGAGCAGCTGAAGGACCTGGGGGTGTTGAGCCTGGAGAAGAGGAGGCTGAGGGAGACCTCATTGCTCTCTGCAGCTCCCTGCAGGGAGGATGGAGCCAGGTGGGGGTTGGACTCTTCTCCTTGGTTTGAGGTGATAGAAGGAGAGGAAATGAGCTGAAATTGTGCCAGGGGAGGTTTAGTTTGGAGATGAGGAACAGTTTTTTGGTTCAAGAGTGGTCAGGGGTTGGCACAGGCTGCCCAGGGAGGTGGTGGAGTCCCCATCCCTGGAGGTGCTCAGGAAACCTGTGGCCATGGCACCTGGGGCCACGGTTTAGTGGCCATGGTGGGGCTGGCTTGCTGGTTGGAGGCAATGACCTCAGAGGCCTTTTCCATCCCAAACAATTCTCTGATTGCCTCCTACCCCAGCCTTGCAACACAAGGGCAGTCATTGCTCTGCTGTCAGCAGCCCTAATTCCTAATTCAGGAAGTGATTCCAGTGCAAATTAGCGTGCCTGGCAGATAGAATTAGAGCCTGGGTGATGATTTGGAAAATACAATCAATTTACTCCAATTGTTTGTGCATGTCAGAGCTCTGCAATAATGAGGAATTTACTCCTTGTGCATGAATACAAACAATGAGCTGTTAGGTGTGGGAGCTGAGGGAGCCTCTCGGGAGCAACGAGGCCAGGATGGGCAGAGCTGCCCTTGGAGATCAGCGAGGATGTGGCCAGCTCTGTGCTGGAGATTTGGGATGGAATAGAATTAACCAGGTTGGGAAAGAGCTCAGAGATCACCATGCCAAATCTCTCACCCAACACCACCTAAGCAACTAAACCATGGCTCCAAGTGCCACATCCAAGCCCCTCTTGAACACCTCCAGGGATGGGGACTCCACCACCTCCCTGGGCAGCACATCCCAGTGGCAAATTCCTCTTGCTGGGAAGAATTTCCTCCTTACCTCCAGCCTGAACCTCCCCTGGCACAGCTTGAGACTGTGTCCTCTTGTTCTGCTGCTGGGTGCCTGGCAGAAGAGCCCAACCCCCACCTGGCTCCAACCTCCCTTCAGGGAGTTGGAGAGAGCAAGAAGGTCTCCCCTGAGCCTCCTCTTCTGCAGGCTAAGCAACCCCAGCTCCCTCAGCCTCTCCTCCCAGGGCTGTGCTCCAGACCCCTCCCCAGCCTCCTTGCCCTTCTCTGGGCACCTTCCAGCATCTCAACATCTTTCCTAAACTGAGGTGCCCAGACCCCTCCTGGGGGCCTGGATGAGGCACTTGGTGCCATGGTTTAGTTGATCAGATGGTGTTGGGGGATAGGTTGGAGTTGGTGATCTCAAAGGTCTTTTCCAACCTGGTTTATTCCATTCTATTCTATTCTATTCTATTCTATTCTATTCTATTCTATTCTATTCTATTCCATTCCATTCCATTCCATTCCATTCCATTCCATTCCATTCCATCCTATCCTATCCTATCCTATCCTATCCTATCCTATCCTATCCTATCCTATCCTATCCTATCCTATCCCATCCTATCCTATCCTATTCTATTCTATTCTGCTCTACTCTACTCTATTCTATTCTGTTCTATTCTAGAATCATCAAGTCTATCCTCTCACCCAGCACCATCTAATCAACTAAACCATGGCACCAAGTGCCTCATCCACACTCTTCTTAAACACCTCCAGTGATGGTGACTCCACCACCTCCCTGGGCAGCACATTCCAATGGCCAATAATTCAATTCAATTCAATCCAATTCCATTCAATTCAATCCTATCCTATCCTATCCTATCCTACCCTGTCCTCCTCTATTCTATCCTATCCTATCCTATCCTATCCTATCCTATCCTATCCTATCCTATCCTATCCTATCCTTTCCTATCTTATCCTATCCTATCCTACCCTACCCTACTCTATTCTACTCTCCCCTATCCTACCCTGTTCTATCCTACTCTACTCTATCCTACCCTATCCTACCCTATCCTATCCTATCCTATCCTATCCTATCCTATCCTTTCCTATCTTATCCTATCCTATCCTACCCTACTCTATTCTACTCTACCCTGTTCTATCCTACTCTACCCTACCCTACCCTATCCTATCCTATCCTACCCTGTCCTGCTCTACTCTATCCTATTCTACCCTATCCTATCCTATCCTATCCTATCCTATCCTATCCTATCCTATCCTATCCTATCCTACCCTGTCCTGCTCTACTCTATCCTATCCTACCCTACCCTACTCTATTCTATTCTCCCCTATCCTACCCTGTTCTATCCTACTCTACTCTATCCTATCCTATCCTACCCTATCCTATCCTATCCTTTCCTATCTTATCCTATCCTATCCTACCCTACCCTACTCTATTCTACTCTACTCTATCCTACCCTGTTCTATCCTACTCTACTCTATCCTATCCTACCCTATCCTATCCTATCCTATCCTATCCTATCCTATCCTATCCTACCCTGTCCTGCTCTACTCTATCCTATTCTCTCCTATCCTACCCTACCCTACCCTATCCTGTCCTATCCAAACTTCCTGCCACACTGCTGGCTGCATTTGTGGTGGTGGCACTATTGCAGCTGCTGAAGCTGGGCTCCCAGGTGGGAGGCTGCTGTGGCTGTCAGCTCCTCAGGCATGCAGATGTTTAAGCATATGTAGCCCATCACCGGGGCCAGCCTTAATGCCGGGGGAGACGTATGAGATGGTAAAGCCCTCACATTATCTGGGATTTAGGATGTTTGCTTTGCAGAACAAGGGATTAGAGCAGAGGAAGCAGAAATGGCCATCTGTCTGCAGAGAAAGGGTCCTGTGCATTTCAATTTCCAAGCTCCCTGGCCCTAAGCTGCTTGACTTCAGCTGATATCTTCCATCAGAGAGGCTCTGCCTGCGCCCCGGACAGCAGCAGAGGGCATGGTCCACACGTGGAAGATTTCTTCTGCTTAGGTCTTCCCTCAAAGCAGTTGCAAGGTGTTGCTGGGTTGGAATTACACACACACACACCCACAAGTGATTTGGAGAACTACCCCCAAAACCAAACTGCCAGAGCAGCTCAGCTGGAGAGCAAATGAGTCATAGAATCATCACAGAATCAAGCAGGCTGGAGAAGACCTCAGAGATCATCAAGTCCAACCTATTACCTAAGACCTAACACCTCCTGACAACTAAACCATGGCTCCAAGTGCCTCATCCAAGCCCTTTCCAGGGATGGGGCCTCATCCAGGCTCTTCTTAAACACCTCCAGGGATGGGGACTCCACCACCTCCCTGGGCAGCACATTCCAGTGCCCAATTCCTCTATCTGAGAAGAACTTTCTCCTCAACTCCACCCTGAACCTCCCCTGGCACAGCTTGAGACTGTGTCCTCTTGTTCTGGTGCTGGGTGCATGGGAGAAGAGCCCAACCCCCAGCTGGCTCCAACCTCCCTTCAGGGAGTTGCAGAGAGCAAGAAGGTCTCCCCTGAGCCTCCTCTTCTCCAGGCTACTTTTTTCCTCTGTCTGCTGCTCTTGGAGTTTCCCATTCTTTGCAGCCCCTCCATCATCTCAGGGCTTCCAGCACCTTCTGTCTGGGCAGAATGAGAGCTGGGAGTGTGTGCCTGGGCTTTGTGCTGCTTGCCCAGCTCCTGTGGAGAGATGCAGTTGCCTCTGGGGTGGAGTGACTCATGCTGTTCAACCATATCACTGCACAAGGGAGGAGATGAGCAAGTAAGTAGTGTTACTGGGTGCTTATGGAGTGCTGCTGTCAATTTCTGCCCTGTGATTGTGGATCTAATGGCATTTGATGTTCCCCTGTAGTGCCTCAGCTCCCTGGAAGCGTAGGGCCCTGAAGGCTGCTTTGGTTTGTGGCGGTTTGGGTGGGTTTGGGGTTTTGTTGAACAAGCTCTCAGGCCTTGTGGCTGCAGAGGAGAAAGCTGAAAGTGTGGGGAAAAGTCCATCCTCTAGATTCATTATCCAGAAGGCTGAAAGCCCCCAAGCATTAATCAGTTGCAATCTCATTATTTGGGAGAGTAAATTTGGTTTGCCTTGAAAGAGCAGAGGCACAATGCCTGCGAGGAGCCAGCACATCAGGGAAGCAGAGAATGGCTTGGGTGGGAAGGGACCTTAAAGATGGGATGGGATGAAATGGGATGGGATGGGATGGAATGGAATGGAATGGAATGGAATGGAATGGAATAGAATAGAATAGAATAGAATAGAATAGAATAGAATAGAATAGAATAGAATAGAATAGAATAGAATAGAATAGAATAGAATAGAATAGAATAGACCAGGTTGGAAAAGACCTCAGAGATCATCAAGTCCAACCTCTCACCCAGCACCATCTCATCAACTAAACCATGGATCCAAGTGCCACATCCAGGCTCTTCCTAAACACCTCCAGGGATGGGGACTCCACCACCTCCCTGGGCAGCACATCCCAATGGCCAATCTCTCTTTCTATGAAGAATTCTTCCTACCATCCAGCCTGAACCTTCCCTGGCACAGCTTGAGACTGTGTCCTCTTGTTCTGGTGCTGGGTGCCTGGGAGAAGAGACCAACCCCCAGCTGGCTACAACCTCCCTTCAGGGAGTTGCAGAGAGCAAGAAGGTCTCCCCTGAGCCTCCTCTTCTGCAGGCTAAGCAACCCTAGTTCCCTCAGCCTCTCCTCCCAGGGCTGTGCTCCAGACCCCTCCCCAGCCTCCTTGCCCTTCTCTGGACACCTTCAAGTCTCTCAATGTCCTTCTTGAACTGAGGAGCCCAGAGCTGGACACAGGACTCCAGGGGTGGCCTCAGCAGTGCTGAGCACAGGGCACAGGGACTTCCCTGCTCCTGCTGGCCACACTATTTCTGTGTCCTGGAGGACTGTGTCCTCTTGTTCTGGTGCTGGGTGCCTGGCAGAAGAGCCCAACCCTCACCTGGCTACAATCTCCCTTCAGGGAGTTGGAGAGAGCAAGGTGGTCTCCCCTGAGCCTCCTCTTCTCCAGGCTAATCACCCCCAGCTCCTTCAGCCTCTCCTCACAGGGCTGTGCTCGAGGCCTTGGGGTTCTCAGCTCTGTCCAGGCTGTCTTGCAGCATAGGAGTTTGAGATTCTTTTTTCTGTAGCCTTTTTCTCCCCCCCTTGTTTCTCTTCATCCTTTCAGTGCAGCACACAGCACCAGCACCTCCTCCTAGCACCTCCTTGTTTACAGCAAGGTGAGTCCTATTTACAGTGCTGGGGAATTTCTCAGGAGCTGCATTCTGCTCCTCATCTGTTCCTTCCCCATTTCAGCAAGCAATTAGCAGGCAGAGCATGTGAATAACAAACTGTGCTGGAAGGAAGGGGCTGCTCACCCAACTGTGCCGAGCCGGAGCCTGCTGCCTGTCAGCTGCCTCAGAGCCACTGACAGCTCTGACACCAGGGTCCTGCAAACAGAGCTGCCCTGGCCTGGCAAGTCAGCAGAGGAGAGAAGAAAGAGATCCACATGGAATAGCAACTGGACTGCAGGCTGCTTGAGGAGGCTGTCGTGGAGCGTCTAAGGGCGGCAGACAGGGTAGAGCTTGGGGCTTCCCTTGGCCAGCCAGCCTGAGGGGCTGTGCACAGAGGCTTGGAGCTGTGTCCTGAGCTGTTGCTCTCTGAGAGAGGAATCACAGGCTCACAGAATCAGAGAATGGTTTAGTTTGGAAGGGACTTTAAAGATCATCCAGTTCCAACCCCCCTGCCATGGGCAGGGACACCTCACACTACAGCAGGTTGCTCACAGCCACCTCCAGCCTGGCTGCAAACACCTCCAGGGAGGGGACAGCCACAGCCTCCCTGGGCAACCTGAGCCAGAGTCTCCCCACCCTCATTCTCATCAATTTCTCCCTTACCTCCAGTCTCAGTCTCCTCTCTCCCAGCTCAAAGCTATTGTTCCTCATCCTGGCACTCCCAGCCCTTCTCCAAAGTCCCTCCCCATCTCTCCTGGAGCCTCTTCAGATATTGGAAGGCTGCTCCAAGGTCTCCCTGCAGCCTTCTCATCTCCAGGCTGTACAGCCCCAGCTCTCTCCTCCTGTCCCCTTCCTGGCTTCCTCTGGAGCCTCTCCCAGCAGTTCCTTGTCCTTCTTGTTCAGGGAACAGGAAGAACAGAGAGGTAAAAAGCTATTCTGTGTTGACTTCTGCTATTTAGATGCAGCCAGAGCTGAGACAAGTGTGTGCCT